>NC_057806.1:114335922-114339914 GCF_018294505.1 Triticum aestivum
GGGCGTCGAGGCGGCGTCGGGGCGTCGAGGCGGCGTCGAGGCGTCGAGGTGGCGGGGCAGAGGCGCCGGGAGAGGAGAGGGGAAGGGGATCGAGGGCGAGGGCGAGGGAGAGAGAGGGGATAGGTTTGGGCCGGGGAGGAAATATGGATGAGGGCGGCACAATACTAATGGCGCACCACCCCTCGGTGCGCCATAAGTACATCCATACTAATGGCGCACCTCACCCTGGTGCGCCATTAGTAATTTTTTTTTATTTCTGCTCGAGCCAACAGGTTATCTTCCACCTGACCTGATCCACATCAAGTTCCCTCTACTAGCTCGACTGGTCAGCAGCCAGTTCTCACACCAGGAGGTCCTGGATTCGATTCCCAGGCTCCACAATTTTTTTATGCATTTAAAATGTTGTTTGATACTTATTTGTGTTTAAATATGTTCAAACTTGTTTAAATCATAACAGTAATATTTTTTTGTAAGACAGTAATAATTTTTTAAAAAATATCATCAAACAGTAATGTCGGTGGAGCGGGGGAGGGTGCGGGGGGTCGGCGGCGGCGGTTGAGTAGGGGAGGAGTGCGGGGGGTCGGCGGCGGCAGTTGAGTAGGGGAATCGAGGGTGCGGGGGGTCGGCGGCGGCGGCAGGTGGACCGGGGGGTGCTCGGCGGCGAGGGGGACCGGATCTAGCGAGGTGGGATAGCGATCAAGATGGAGGGGGATCGAGATCGAGTGTCCATGAAATTTAAAAATATTCATGATAGTTCAAAAAGTGCCCATGAAATACAATCAAGAAATGAAGGCTACGATTTAAATACAATCGATCTTAGCTAGCTATATGTTCACAATCTTCTTGCCCTTCTTTTTCGCAAATGGAGTTCTTCTGTGGAACAGACGTCCTTTAGGTAGGGTGGTCCTGCTTCTTCTTGTGGCGTAGGCTGCTACTTCATCATCGTCGTCATGTTCGATCCTCGGATCGCCATACTTGTCGAAGTCTTGCTCATTGGCTACTCCATCCATTCCGATGATCTTCCTTTTTCCTCTCCTCACGACAACACGACTGGGCTTTGACGGGTCGGTAATGAAGAAGCATTGGTCCACTTGGGAAGCCAGTACCCGTGGCTCATTTTTCGCGGTGACGTTTGCGCCCGCGGTCTTGGATTTGGCTTCGGGTATAACCATGGTGGTGAAATACCAGTCTTCTTTTAGGACGCTCTTGGCCCATCTGACATGGAACATCGGGACCTTCTCTCCAGCGTAGCTCAGCTCCCAGATCTCCTCGATCCTTCCGTAGTATCTGTCCTTGTCGTTACCGGTGTAGGATTCCATCGTTACCCCGGAGTTCTGATAACCATCGCTCTTCATGTCCTTGGCCTCGGTGTAGAATGTGTAGCCCTTGATATCGTACGCCTCATAGGTCATCAGGTTGTGCTCGGCGCCCTGTGAAAAGGCGAATATGAGTTGTTCTTCCGCGGAAGAATCCTCATGTAAAGGGTACGACAGAAGCTTCTGCTTGAACAAACGCGTGAAACATGAGTTGTGCTCTTTGAGTATATCTCCGTCCGTCCTCTGTTGGCCTCGGTCATTGTACGTCTTCTTAATAAAGGTTTTGTGCTCTACCACCCAAGGATCGACCACGTCTATGTGTTGTAGCACGACTAGGTTTGCTCTTTCAAAGTCGGCGAGTCGACCCTCGAAGTCGACATGCATTTCGCGGCGACCCTCATGGTGACCCCATCTAGCGAGCCTACCGAGGTGCCTGTTGACGGGCAGACCAACGGGGTTCATGATGCCTAGATAATTCGTGCAGTAGGAGATGCACTCTTCGGTCAGAAAGCCCCTGGCTATGCTTCCCTCTGGACGTGACATGTTGCGAACGTATCCTTTGATGACACCATTCATCCTTTCGAACGACATCATGCTGTGCAGGAACGTCGGCCCAAGTTGGATGATATCGTCCACGATATGGACCAGCAGATGCACCATAACGTCGAAGAATGCGGGCGGGAAGTACATCTCAAGCTCACATAGTATCACCATGATCTCTTCCTGTAGCCTTCTGAGTTGCCTCACGCCAACAGACTTCCGACAGATGATGTCAAAAAAGTTGCATAGGCCAAATAGCGTTTCACGGACGTGCGCGTCCATGATCCCACAGATTGCAACTGGAAGTATCTGCGTCATCAGCACGTGACAGTCGTGAGACTTCATCCCGCTGAACTTCTGCTTCGCTGGGTCTAGGTATCTACTTATCTTCCCCGCGTAACCGTAAGGAAGTTTTACTCCTAGGAGGCAGGTGAAAAACTGCTCGATCTCCTCCTAACTTAGAGTGAAGCACGTGGGAGGGTAGTCATTTCCGGTCTTCTTGGCCTTTTTGCCTTTGCGACGACTTTCCGTGTCCTGCTTCGCCTCATCATCATCATCATCATCATCATCATCATCATCATCATCATCATATATAGTGTGAAGCTCCTGCCTGATGCCCATTGATTTCAAGTCTGCCCTTGCTTTCGGCCCATCTTTGGTCCTCTCTGGCATGTTGAGCGGGGTACCAAGCAGACTCTCGCACACGTTCTTCGTGATATGCATTAGATCAAGGCTGTGAGGCACACGGTGGATCTTCCAGTACGGCAAGTCCCAGAAAACAGACCTCGTTTTCCATACCTTCACCAGCGGCTCTGGCGCCTTTCGCTTCTTTCCCGGCTCTGGCGCCTTTTGCTTCTTTCCCGGCAGTGGGCAATCTTTCCAATTTTTCAACAGCTCGTCTATTTCCTCGCTGCTCCTCATACGCGGGCGTCCTCGGGGTTCGGTTTCACCATCGAACAGATCCTTGCGTTTTCTCCACGGGTCATCGTCGCGAAGCCACCTTCGATGTCCCATGAACACGGTTTTTGAAGACCCGGGATCTCTATCTAGCTGGCGATACGTTGTGTCATCCATGCACCTGAAGCATCCAGAAAATCCTTGGACCACCTGCCCCGCGACATATCCGTAACCGAGATAGTCGTGCACCGTCGTGAGCAGCGCGGCTCTCATAGGGAAATATTCTTTCTCTGCGGTGTCCCACGTATTGGCTGGCGTTTTCCACAGCGTGTCAAGCTCCTCTTTCAGCAGCCCCAGATACAGATTGATGTCGTTCCCTGGTTGTTTCGGTCCTTCAATTAGCATACTCATGTGAATGTACTTCCTCTTCATGCACAACCAGGGGGGAAGGTTGTACATCCACACAAACACAGGCCAGGTGCTATGTGTGCTTCTCTGGCTGCCAAAGGGATTGACTCCATCGGTGCTCGCGCCCAGCATGATGTTCCTTGGATCGTTCCCAAATTCTGGGTCTTCGAAGTTCAACGCTTGCCACTGGCTCGCATCCTTAGGGTGACTCAGCATCTTGTCTTTTTATCTATCTCCGGATCATTTGCGTCATCTTCTTGCTTCTTCTCCTCCCTATCCGCGTGCCAACGCAGGAGCTTTGCTACCTTAGGGTCCACGAAATACCGCTACAGACGAGGAGTGATCGAAAAGTACCACACCACTTTTCGAGGAGATTTCTTCCTCTTCTTGTATCAAGTGACGCCGCACACCGGACATATGGTAGACTCCGCGTGCTTGTCCCGATAAATGATGCAATTGTTCATGCACACATGGTATTTCACGTGCGGTAAATCCAGAGGACACACGATTTTCTTCGCCTCCTCCAAACTGGTCGGGCACTTGTTCCCCTTGGAAAGACGTTCGTGCCAGAATGACATGTTCTCGTCGAAGCATGCGTCGGTCATTTTGTGTTTTACCTTCATCTCCAGAGCCATGAGCGTTACTTTCAGGCGGGTATCCTCGGGCCTGCATCCTTCATACAATGGAGTAACCGCGTCTAACTCAAGTTGATCCATCTTGGCTTTCTCTCGGGCGGCAGCTCTTGCGTTATCCGTCTGCTTGAGAAGCAGCTCTTGAATATGAGGGTCCTGCACCCAGCCCATCGATGGTCCAGCATCGTCTGCTCCGCCG
>NC_057806.1:114339924-114341119 GCF_018294505.1 Triticum aestivum
TGGTATTTCACGTGCGGTAAATCCAGAGGACACACGATTTTCTTCGCCTCCTCCAAACTGGTCGGGCACTTGTTCCCCTTGGGAAGACGTTCGTGCCAGAATGACATGTTCTCGTCGAAGCATGCGTCGGTCATTTTGTGTTTTACCTTCATCTCCAGGGCCATGAGCGTTACTTTCAGGCGGGTATCCTCGGGCCTGCATCCTTCATACAATGGAGTAACCGCGTCTAACTCAAGTTGATCCATCTTGGCTTTCTCTCGGGCGGCAGCTCTTGCGTTATCCGTCTGCTTGAGAAGCAACTCTTGAATATGAGGGTCCTGCACCCAGCCCATCGATGGTCCAGCGTCGTCTGCTCCGCCGGCATCATCATCTTCATGATCATGCCCGTCGTCTGCTCCGGCATCTTCCTCATCATCATGTCCTGCATCTTCTACATGATGACTGTGTACAGCATCACAGTCGTGATCATCTCCTGGGGATTCTTCGTCTTCTCGCCCGCCCGAGCCGCGGTGGTTGTCTTGCTGCCCTTCCTCATTTCTTGCCCGGCCCGCATGGACGACTTCGTAGTCATCTTCATCACCTTGCCACCGATAGCCATCCATGAAACCACGCAACAGCAGGTGGTCCCGCACCTGCCCGGAATCCGGGTCCGCAATAAGGCTCTTCAGCTTGCATCTTCGACACGGACATCTTATCTCCGTCTCGTTCTTTTGAAGCATCTCAGCCTTCGCGGACCTCAAAAACCTATTCACGATGCCTTCGGTCATCGTGCGGACCATGGTCGCCTGCGGGGTAGAGCAAAACGATATTTTAGAACCAAACAAAAATTTGGCATGACCTTCCCTAAAAATAGGACCAAAAAGAATGCTTAATGCCAAAATTCTTGCCGAAACGGAAATGAATCAACATTCCGGCAAAATATTGGCAACTATCGCATATCAAATACCGGTACACCTCCAAACACAAACACATATGCAACACCACAAACATATGCAACACCACGAACATACATAGATCTAGCTAGGCCGTAAAAAGTGCATGTGCACATTGTTGTAAGGAGAACAACCTAAATATAGCTTCCCCCCTTACTTACCTATTAAAACAAGGTAATTTAACCACTTAATTTGAATGAATCTATGGTGGAAATGAGGTGAAAAAGAGGAGGCACCCGAGACAAGGAGGAGGTGGAGAGAAT